>NW_024870755.1:2142500-2147500 GCF_019054845.1 Dipodomys spectabilis | reverse complement strand
TGATCCCCACGGTCGGCCACAATAGTTATAAATTCATTGTTTAAATATAGGATCTATATATATATATATATATATATATATATATATATATATATATATATATATATATATATGTGTGGAAAGCATCTCGTGTTCGGTGTACTTCTTATTTTGTGTCTTATCCATGGAGGTATTGTGTATTTTATTGAGTATGGTAACAGATATAACAGTGTTTACATGGATGACAACCTATTTCCATGTCTATAGGGTTTCTAATGCTTTCTCCATCCTAGTTGAGACACAGGACATTCGCAAGACAGGAAAATAGCTGAATCGATTGGCTTCTCAAATCAGGATTCATATTTTCGCTGTGTTAGGATTTCAACTCAGAGCCTAGCAGACCCAATTGAGGAAAGGGTCAAGGTGAGGACACAGGTCTGTGAGCAATGAAGGTGATAGGCCATTCCCAGGACCTGACATCGAGTGCCAGGGAGAGCCAGATAGTCATAAATTCATAATTTAAATATAGGATCTATATTTACATAAATGTGTGCGCAGCATCTTGCATTCAGTGCACTTCTCCTTATTTTGTTCCTAATTCATGGAGGTATTGTGTATTTTATTGGTGACAGGTATAACTGTGCTGACATGGATTACAACCTGTTCCCATGGTTATGGGGTTGCCTATGCATTCATTTTCCATCCTAGTTGAGACCCAGAACTTTCACAGGAGAGGAAAACATTTGCAACGACTGGCTTCTGACATTAGGATGAAACTTTTGTCAGTGATGGGATGTGAATTTGGGTCTGGGTAGCTCTGTTGAACTGTGATGGAAGGGGAAGCTCACCATCCTTGAAGACTAGAATGTCAGGCCTGGTCCCGGGCCTGATTTGAAGCCCCAGCATTGGACAAAATAACAAGCCCATCTTTTTTAAACATAGGATCTCTCTTTATCTACAGGTATGTTATGCAACTTGCATTCAGTGTAGTTATTCTTTTTATTTTGTGTCTTATTCATGGATGTATTGTATGTTTTATTGAGTATGATGACAGATATAACTGTGCTCACATGGATGTCAACATATTCCCATGGCTATAGAGTTGCCTATATACTATACCCCATCTGCGCTGATACCAAGGACTTTACCAAGACAGGAAAACAGATTGATCAATTGGCTTCTCACATCAGGGTGAAGCTTTTGGCAGTGCTGAGATTTGAACTCAAGGCTTAGCAGGCCCAATTGGTTAATAGGACATGGTGAGCATACCATCCTGTGAGCCACTAAGGAGCTTGGCCATTCCCAGGACCTGAGATCGATCCCCCCAGGGTGGGGGCCAATATAGTCATAAATTCCCAATTTAAACAGAGGACCTCTATTTCCATACATGGGTGGGCAGTACCTTGCATTCTGTGTAGTCATTCTCATTATTTTGCCTTATTCATTCATGTGATGTGTATTTTCTTGAGCATAAAATGACAAATATATCTGCGTTGGGCTGGGAAGGTGGCTCAGTGGTCGATCCCTTGCCTTGCATGCATGAGGCCCTGGGTTCGAATCCTCAGCACCACATATGAAGAAAAAGCTGGAAGTGGTGCTGTGGCTCAAGTACTAGAGTGCTAACTTGACTTGAGCTAAATAAGCTCAAGGGACAGTGCTCAGGCCCAGAGTTAAGGCCCACGACTGGAACGCTCCCACCTCAAAAAAAAAAAAAAAAAGAGAAAAAAAATAGAAAAAAATATATAACTGTGTTGACCTGGATGACAATCTATTCACATAATTACAGAGTTGCCTATGCATTCGCCATCTTAGCTGAGACCCAGAACATGCACAGCACAGAAAAAAAAGGTGCAAAGACTGGCTTCTCACATCAGGGTGAATTCTTGGCAGTGCTGGGATTTGAACTTGAGGCCTAGGAGGCCCAACTGGCCAATGGGTCCACGTGCGCACTCCAGCCTGTGAGCCATGAAGGAGCTGGGCGGTTCCCAGAAACTGAGATCAAGCCCCAGGGAGGCCACAATAGACATCAATGCATCATTGAAACATGGGATGTATATTCACATCTGTGTGTGGACTGCATCGATCATTTAGTGTAGTTATTCTCTCTATTTTGTATGCTATTCATGGATGTAGTGCGTATTTTCTTGAGTACATGATGACAGGTATAACTGCGCTGACATGGATGACTACCAATTCCCATGGCCACAGAGTAACCCATGCATTCTCCATCCTAGCTGAGACCCGAACTTGCACAGGAAAGGAAAACATGTGCAACGATTGGCTTCTGATATCAGGATGATTCTTTTGGCAGTGTTGGGGTCTGAACTCAGGGCCTAGCAGGCCCAAGAGGTGAATGGGTCCACATGAGCACACCAGCATGAGAGCCACTCAGGAGCTAGGCCGTTCCTGGACCTGAGATTGAGCCCCCAGGTGGGGGTAGGGGTAGGGGGTACAGCAGTCATCCATTCATAAGCTGAAGATAGTATGCAAATAAGTACATATATAGAGAGAGAGTAGGAGAGATGGCCACCTGTGATGGAATTGAATCTACTGTGTGACTACCGATTTTTGGATCTTTCCTGATGCCTCCGTTTCACAACTGATGATTATTGTCATGCTTCATCAAATCTTCATTGCAAATAAGCAATACCCCATGATTCTTGCCTATCATTTCCTACTCCCATCACGCATAAACTACTGATTCAAAGATGACATCAATCACATTCCATAGCTCTTCCTAGGTCCATAAACTAATATCTCGGGATCTCCCTCCATACCAGCTTAGTATGGTGGCTGAATTAAAGCCTCAGGCCTGGAAAACAAATAATTATATACATTTTAAAGATAGCACTTATAATTCCATACGAATGTTCAGTCGATATCGTGTTTAGTGTGATTATTCATTTTATTTCTTGTTTTATTCATTTATTTACCATTTATGTTATTGACTCTGATGACACCTATACCATTTATTATATTGTTTATATCCTATCACATAGCATCTAGATTTTTAGATGTGTTCTCCATCATTCCTGAAACGCAGGGCTCTCCCAGAAAAGGAAAACATGTGTCACACTCGGCTTCTTAATTCAAGATTCAATTTTCACAGTGCTAGGATATGAACTCAGGGCCTAGCAGGCCCAATTCATGAATGGGTGAGTGTGAGCCTGGCAGCATCTAGCCAATGAAGCTGTCAGGTGGTTCCCCGGTGCTGAGATTGAGCCCCAGGTTTGGCCAAAACAGTGATACATGGTAAAAAGTGTCAGAGCCGACTATGTATTATTAAATGACATCTACTACTTTCCTACCAACTCTTAGGTGTTTATTATACTTCCATTGAAGGAATATTATTCTTTTCATGCTTAATAAACTGTTAATTAAGATCAATCAGCATCCTAGGATTCTTGCATCCAATTTTAGACTAAACCAATACACAAACTACTCTTTCAATCAGTATCCTATGCGTAGGAATGAGTATCTTGGGATCTCCACCACCGGTAGGTGTCAGGACAGGGATTTGAACCTGGGGCTTATGTTGACAGATGGGCCTATGGCTTCCCTGATAGCCCGCCAGCCTTCAGCAATGGCAGGTCAGGTCCACTTTGCAGGTGTGTCATTCAGAACCAGTAGGAGCACCCTGCAAAGAAAAAAAATTATAAACCCCTCCAACCCTCTGCAGCTCACTACTTTTGGTGCTGTTCCAGTTTTTTTTCTTCCTGCAAGCCCTCTTGGCTTGGGGTCCCAGGATTGGTTATGGGTCCAAAGGCTGCAGCCCAGCCTAGGGATATCAAAGCTTAGGCAGTGTTGCCATGATCTGAGTTCAAGACCACTGGTTGGCAAAAAAGAACAAACAAACAAACAAACAAATAAATAAATTATTTAACTAAATTAAAAAAATAAAGCTACCTGATTTGGAATTTCTGCTATTTTTATTTCCTATCCTGGGATTTGAATTCAGGTTCTTGGTAAGTCCATACCAATGTGAGGGAAGGTGCAGAATCACCCCTACTTTAGTTCAAACCACGTGCCAAGCCAAAATTAAAAAATTAAGTCACTGATCTTGGCAGGGGGAGGTAGTTTTGGAGATGGGAGGGAAGGGATAGTAGGGGGAAAACAATGGAAGAGGCAACAATGCTCAATAGGAAATGTACTCATTATTTTGCTCATATAACTGTAACCCTCTGTACATCATTTTTACAATAAACATCATACAAAAAATAAACAATGTAGTGCTCAGAGAAGCACTTTAGGGGTGAAGGAAAGATGTCTGAATAGCTATACAAAATTCTACACTGCTATATTTTTTGAAATGTTCAGTATTGAACTGAATAAACATAACTGCTTTCATTAAAAAAATTGTCTCTGTCTTGGAAATGGGGCCAGTATTTCTGCTATTGCTGGAATTTGATCTCACATTCCAGGTAACGCTTTGGCACCATGGGTAAAGGCAAAATTTACTGTCCTTGAGGAAAACAAATTCAGGCTAGAGTTCCCAAGGCCTGCAGTAAGGCCCTGCAATTGAAAAATATTTATGATATATACTTACATATGTATGTTTATTACATATTACGATTATTGTCATTGTTTTTTATTTATTTTATTTATTAATTCATTGTTTAATGTATTTAGTATTATTACATACATATTTATTACATTTTGTACATCTATTATAAAATTATATACAATAATTTAGGACATTGAGTCATTTTTCATTAATACCTTATTAAGTGTTGAAACATGAGACATAATTAAATGGAGGCATTTGTCACAGTCATCACGTTTAGAGTCTGTCCCAAGTATGAGCTTTGTCTTATTCATCTTTGGACAACTTCCCACAGGGATTTCTTTAAATGATTTATACTCAGAATCTTTTTCTTGAGGATAGGCAAGTTGAGGGATAAAATAGTAAGAGTGAAGCTGGGAATGTGGCTTATAGGTAGAGAGCTTGCTCAGCATGCATGAATGCCAGGGTTTAAATCCTCAGTGCCACATACTCAGAAAAAACCAGAAGCTGTGGAATG